>NC_069660.1:0-15000 GCF_027244095.1 Hemicordylus capensis
CCTAACCCTAACCCTAACCCTAACCCTAACCCTAACCCTAACCCTAACCCTAACCCTAACCCTAACCCTAACCCTAACCCTAACCCTAACCCTAACCCTAACCCTAACCCTAACCCTAACCCTAACCCTAACCCTAACCCTAACCCTAACCCTAACCCTAACCCTAACCCTAACCCTAACCCTAACCCTAACCCTAACCCTAACCCTAACCCTAACCCTAACCCTAACCCTAACCCTAACCCTAACCCTAACCCTAACCCTAACCCTAACCCTAACCCTAACCCTAACCCTAACCCTAACCCTAACCCTAACCCTAACCCTAACCCTAACCCTAACCCTAACCCTAACCCTAACCCTAACCCTAACCCTAACCCTAACCCTAACCCTAACCCTAACCCTAACCCTAACCCTAACCCTAACCCTAACCCTAACCCTAACCCTAACCCTAACCCTAACCCTAACCCTAACCCTAACCCTAACCCTAACCCTAACCCTAACCCTAACCCTAACCCTATACCCTAACCCTAACCCTAACCCTAACCCTAACCCTAACCCTAACCCTAACCCTAACCCTAACCCTAACCCTAACCCTAACCCTAACCCTAACCCTAACCCTAACCCTAACCCTAACCCTAACCCTAACCCTAACCCTAACCCTAACCCTAACCCTAACCCTAACCCTAACCCTAACCCTAACCCTAACCCTAACCCTAACCCTAACCCTAACCCTAACCCTAACCCTAACCCTAACCCTAACCCTAACCCTAACCCTAACCCTAACCCTAACCCTAACCCTAACCCTAACCCTAACCCTAACCCTAACCCTAACCCTAACCCTAACCCTAACCCTAACCCTAACCCTAACCCTAACCCTAACCCTAACCCTAACCCTAACCCTAACCCTAACCCTAACCCTAACCCTAACCCTAACCCTAACCCTAACCCTAACCCTAACCCTAACCCTAACCCTAACCCTAACCCTAACCCTAACCCTAACCCTAACCCTAACCCTAACCCTAACCCTAACCCTAACCCTAACCCTAACCCTAACCCTAACCCTAACCCTAACCCTAACCCTAACCCTAACCCTAACCCTAACCCTAACCCTAACCCTAACCCTAACCCTAACCCTAACCCTAACCCTAACCCTAACCCTAACCCTAACCCTAACCCTAACCCTAACCCTAACCCTAACCCTAACCCTAACCCTAACCCTAACCCTAACCCTAACCCTAACCCTAACCCTAACCCTAACCCTAACCCTAACCCTAACCCTAACCCTAACCCTAACCCTAACCCTAACCCTAACCCTAACCCTAACCCTAACCCTAACCCTAACCCTAACCCTAACCCTAACCCTAACCCTAACCCTAACCCTAACCCTAACCCTAACCCTAACCCTAACCCTAACCCTAACCCTAACCCTAACCCTAACCCTAACCCTAACCCTAACCCTAACCCTAACCCTAACCCTAACCCTAACCCTAACCCTAACCCTAACCCTAACCCTAACCCTAACCCTAACCCTAACCCTAACCCTAACCCTAACCCTAACCCTAACCCTAACCCTAACCCTAACCCTAACCCTAACCCTAACCCTAACCCTAACCCTAACCCTAACCCTAACCCTAACCCTAACCCTAACCCTAACCCTAACCCTAACCCTAACCCTAACCCTAACCCTAACCCTAACCCTAACCCTAACCCTAACCCTAACCCTAACCCTAACCCTAACCCTAACCCTAACCCTAACCCTAACCCTAACCCTAACCCTAACCCTAACCCTAACCCTAACCCTAACCCTAACCCTAACCCTAACCCTAACCCTAACCCTAACCCTAACCCTAACCCTAACCCTAACCCTAACCCTAACCCTAACCCTAACCCTAACCCTAACCCTAACCCTAACCCTAACCCTAACCCTAACCCTAACCCTAACCCTAACCCTAACCCTAACCCTAACCCTAACCCTAACCCTAACCCTAACCCTAACCCTAACCCTAACCCTAACCCTAACCCTAACCCTAACCCTAACCCTAACCCTAACCCTAACCCTAACCCTAACCCTAACCCTAACCCTAACCCTAACCCTAACCCTAACCCTAACCCTAACCCTAACCCTAACCCTAACCCTAACCCTAACCCTAACCCTAACCCTAACCCTAACCCTAACCCTAACCCTAACCCTAACCCTAACCCTAACCCTAACCCTAACCCTAACCCTAACCCTAACCCTAACCCTAACCCTAACCCTAACCCTAACCCTAACCCTAACCCTAACCCTAACCCTAACCCTAACCCTAACCCTAACCCTAACCCTAACCCTAACCCTAACCCTAACCCTAACCCTAACCCTAACCCTAACCCTAACCCTAACCCTAACCCTAACCCTAACCCTAACCCTAACCCTAACCCTAACCCTAACCCTAACCCTAACCCTAACCCTAACCCTAACCCTAACCCTAACCCTAACCCTAACCCTAACCCTAACCCTAACCCTAACCCTAACCCTAACCCTAACCCTAACCCTAACCCTAACCCTAACCCTAACCCTAACCCTAACCCTAACCCTAACCCTAACCCTAACCCTAACCCTAACCCTAACCCTAACCCTAACCCTAACCCTAACCCTAACCCTAACCCTAACCCTAACCCTAACCCTAACCCTAACCCTAACCCTAACCCTAACCCTAACCCTAACCCTAACCCTAACCCTAACCCTAACCCTAACCCTAACCCTAACCCTAACCCTAACCCTAACCCTAACCCTAACCCTAACCCTAACCCTAACCCTAACCCTAACCCTAACCCTAACCCTAACCCTAACCCTAACCCTAACCCTAACCCTAACCCTAACCCTAACCCTAACCCTAACCCTAACCCTAACCCTAACCCTAACCCTAACCCTAACCCTAACCCTAACCCTAACCCTAACCCTAACCCTAACCCTAACCCTAACCCTAACCCTAACCCTAACCCTAACCCTAACCCTAACCCTAACCCTAACCCTAACCCTAACCCTAACCCTAACCCTAACCCTAACCCTAACCCTAACCCTAACCCTAACCCTAACCCTAACCCTAACCCTAACCCTAACCCTAACCCTAACCCTAACCCTAACCCTAACCCTAACCCTAACCCTAACCCTAACCCTAACCCTAACCCTAACCCTAACCCTAACCCTAACCCTAACCCTAACCCTAACCCTAACCCTAACCCTAACCCTAACCCTAACCCTAACCCTAACCCTAACCCTAACCCTAACCCTAACCCTAACCCTAACCCTAACCCTAACCCTAACCCTAACCCTAACCCTAACCCTAACCCTAACCCTAACCCTAACCCTAACCCTAACCCTAACCCTAACCCTAACCCTAACCCTAACCCTAACCCTAACCCTAACCCTAACCCTAACCCTAACCCTAACCCTAACCCTAACCCTAACCCTAACCCTAACCCTAACCCTAACCCTAACCCTAACCCTAACCCTAACCCTAACCCTAACCCTAACCCTAACCCTAACCCTAACCCTAACCCTAACCCTAACCCTAACCCTAACCCTAACCCTAACCCTAACCCTAACCCTAACCCTAACCCTAACCCTAACCCTAACCCTAACCCTAACCCTAACCCTAACCCTAACCCTAACCCTAACCCTAACCCTAACCCTAACCCTAACCCTAACCCTAACCCTAACCCTAACCCTAACCCTAACCCTAACCCTAACCCTAACCCTAACCCTAACCCTAACCCTAACCCTAACCCTAACCCTAACCCTAACCCTAACCCTAACCCTAACCCTAACCCTAACCCTAACCCTAACCCTAACCCTAACCCTAACCCTAACCCTAACCCTAACCCTAACCCTAACCCTAACCCTAACCCTAACCCTAACCCTAACCCTAACCCTAACCCTAACCCTAACCCTAACCCTAACCCTAACCCTAACCCTAACCCTAACCCTAACCCTAACCCTAACCCTAACCCTAACCCTAACCCTAACCCTAACCCTAACCCTAACCCTAACCCTAACCCTAACCCTAACCCTAACCCTAACCCTAACCCTAACCCTAACCCTAACCCTAACCCTAACCCTAACCCTAACCCTAACCCTAACCCTAACCCTAACCCTAACCCTAACCCTAACCCTAACCCTAACCCTAACCCTAACCCTAACCCTAACCCTAACCCTAACCCTAACCCTAACCCTAACCCTAACCCTAACCCTAACCCTAACCCTAACCCTAACCCTAACCCTAACCCTAACCCTAACCCTAACCCTAACCCTAACCCTAACCCTAACCCTAACCCTAACCCTAACCCTAACCCTAACCCTAACCCTAACCCTAACCCTAACCCTAACCCTAACCCTAACCCTAACCCTAACCCTAACCCTAACCCTAACCCTAACCCTAACCCTAACCCTAACCCTAACCCTAACCCTAACCCTAACCCTAACCCTAACCCTAACCCTAACCCTAACCCTAACCCTAACCCTAACCCTAACCCTAACCCTAACCCTAACCCTAACCCTAACCCTAACCCTAACCCTAACCCTAACCCTAACCCTAACCCTAACCCTAACCCTAACCCTAACCCTAACCCTAACCCTAACCCTAACCCTAACCCTAACCCTAACCCTAACCCTAACCCTAACCCTAACCCTAACCCTAACCCTAACCCTAACCCTAACCCTAACCCTAACCCTAACCCTAACCCTAACCCTAACCCTAACCCTAACCCTAACCCTAACCCTAACCCTAACCCTAACCCTAACCCTAACCCTAACCCTAACCCTAACCCTAACCCTAACCCTAACCCTAACCCTAACCCTAACCCTAACCCTAACCCTAACCCTAACCCTAACCCTAACCCTAACCCTAACCCTAACCCTAACCCTAACCCTAACCCTAACCCTAACCCTAACCCTAACCCTAACCCTAACCCTAACCCTAACCCTAACCCTAACCCTAACCCTAACCCTAACCCTAACCCTAACCCTAACCCTAACCCTAACCCTAACCCTAACCCTAACCCTAACCCTAACCCTAACCCTAACCCTAACCCTAACCCTAACCCTAACCCTAACCCTAACCCTAACCCTAACCCTAACCCTAACCCTAACCCTAACCCTAACCCTAACCCTAACCCTAACCCTAACCCTAACCCTAACCCTAACCCTAACCCTAACCCTAACCCTAACCCTAACCCTAACCCTAACCCTAACCCTAACCCTAACCCTAACCCTAACCCTAACCCTAACCCTAACCCTAACCCTAACCCTAACCCTAACCCTAACCCTAACCCTAACCCTAACCCTAACCCTAACCCTAACCCTAACCCTAACCCTAACCCTAACCCTAACCCTAACCCTAACCCTAACCCTAACCCTAACCCTAACCCTAACCCTAACCCTAACCCTAACCCTAACCCTAACCCTAACCCTAACCCTAACCCTAACCCTAACCCTAACCCTAACCCTAACCCTAACCCTAACCCTAACCCTAACCCTAACCCTAACCCTAACCCTAACCCTAACCCTAACCCTAACCCTAACCCTAACCCTAACCCTAACCCTAACCCTAACCCTAACCCTAACCCTAACCCTAACCCTAACCCTAACCCTAACCCTAACCCTAACCCTAACCCTAACCCTAACCCTAACCCTAACCCTAACCCTAACCCTAACCCTAACCCTAACCCTAACCCTAACCCTAACCCTAACCCTAACCCTAACCCTAACCCTAACCCTAACCCTAACCCTAACCCTAACCCTAACCCTAACCCTAACCCTAACCCTAACCCTAACCCTAACCCTAACCCTAACCCTAACCCTAACCCTAACCCTAACCCTAACCCTAACCCTAACCCTAACCCTAACCCTAACCCTAACCCTAACCCTAACCCTAACCCTAACCCTAACCCTAACCCTAACCCTAACCCTAACCCTAACCCTAACCCTAACCCTAACCCTAACCCTAACCCTAACCCTAACCCTAACCCTAACCCTAACCCTAACCCTAACCCTAACCCTAACCCTAACCCTAACCCTAACCCTAACCCTAACCCTAACCCTAACCCTAACCCTAACCCTAACCCTAACCCTAACCCTAACCCTAACCCTAACCCTAACCCTAACCCTAACCCTAACCCTAACCCTAACCCTAACCCTAACCCTAACCCTAACCCTAACCCTAACCCTAACCCTAACCCTAACCCTAACCCTAACCCTAACCCTAACCCTAACCCTAACCCTAACCCTAACCCTAACCCTAACCCTAACCCTAACCCTAACCCTAACCCTAACCCTAACCCTAACCCTAACCCTAACCCTAACCCTAACCCTAACCCTAACCCTAACCCTAACCCTAACCCTAACCCTAACCCTAACCCTAACCCTAACCCTAACCCTAACCCTAACCCTAACCCTAACCCTAACCCTAACCCTAACCCTAACCCTAACCCTAACCCTAACCCTAACCCTAACCCTAACCCTAACCCTAACCCTAACCCTAACCCTAACCCTAACCCTAACCCTAACCCTAACCCTAACCCTAACCCTAACCCTAACCCTAACCCTAACCCTAACCCTAACCCTAACCCTAACCCTAACCCTAACCCTAACCCTAACCCTAACCCTAACCCTAACCCTAACCCTAACCCTAACCCTAACCCTAACCCTAACCCTAACCCTAACCCTAACCCTAACCCTAACCCTAACCCTAACCCTAACCCTAACCCTAACCCTAACCCTAACCCTAACCCTAACCCTAACCCTAACCCTAACCCTAACCCTAACCCTAACCCTAACCCTAACCCTAACCCTAACCCTAACCCTAACCCTAACCCTAACCCTAACCCTAACCCTAACCCTAACCCTAACCCTAACCCTAACCCTAACCCTAACCCTAACCCTAACCCTAACCCTAACCCTAACCCTAACCCTAACCCTAACCCTAACCCTAACCCTAACCCTAACCCTAACCCTAACCCTAACCCTAACCCTAACCCTAACCCTAACCCTAACCCTAACCCTAACCCTAACCCTAACCCTAACCCTAACCCTAACCCTAACCCTAACCCTAACCCTAACCCTAACCCTAACCCTAACCCTAACCCTAACCCTAACCCTAACCCTAACCCTAACCCTAACCCTAACCCTAACCCTAACCCTAACCCTAACCCTAACCCTAACCCTAACCCTAACCCTAACCCTAACCCTAACCCTAACCCTAACCCTAACCCTAACCCTAACCCTAACCCTAACCCTAACCCTAACCCTAACCCTAACCCTAACCCTAACCCTAACCCTAACCCTAACCCTAACCCTAACCCTAACCCTAACCCTAACCCTAACCCTAACCCTAACCCTAACCCTAACCCTAACCCTAACCCTAACCCTAACCCTAACCCTAACCCTAACCCTAACCCTAACCCTAACCCTAACCCTAACCCTAACCCTAACCCTAACCCTAACCCTAACCCTAACCCTAACCCTAACCCTAACCCTAACCCTAACCCTAACCCTAACCCTAACCCTAACCCTAACCCTAACCCTAACCCTAACCCTAACCCTAACCCTAACCCTAACCCTAACCCTAACCCTAACCCTAACCCTAACCCTAACCCTAACCCTAACCCTAACCCTAACCCTAACCCTAACCCTAACCCTAACCCTAACCCTAACCCTAACCCTAACCCTAACCCTAACCCTAACCCTAACCCTAACCCTAACCCTAACCCTAACCCTAACCCTAACCCTAACCCTAACCCTAACCCTAACCCTAACCCTAACCCTAACCCTAACCCTAACCCTAACCCTCAACCCTAACCCTAACCCTAACCCTAACCCTAACCCTAACCCTAACCCTAACCCTAACCCTAACCCTAACCCTAACCCTAACCCTAACCCTAACCCTAACCCTAACCCTAACCCTAACCCTAACCCTAACCCTAACCCTAACCCTAACCCTAACCCTAACCCTAACCCTAACCCTAACCCTAACCCTAACCCTAACCCTAACCCTAACCCTAACCCTAACCCTAACCCTAACCCTAACCCTAACCCTAACCCTAACCCTAACCCTAACCCTAACCCTAACCCTAACCCTAACCCTAACCCTAACCCTAACCCTAACCCTAACCCTAACCCTAACCCTAACCCTAACCCTAACCCTAACCCTAACCCTAACCCTAACCCTAACCCTAACCCTAACCCTAACCCTAACCCTAACCCTAACCCTAACCCTAACCCTAACCCTAACCCTAACCCTAACCCTAACCCTAACCCTAACCCTAACCCTAACCCTAACCCTAACCCTAACCCTAACCCTAACCCTAACCCTAACCCTAACCCTAACCCTAACCCTAACCCTAACCCTAACCCTAACCCTAACCCTAACCCTAACCCTAACCCTAACCCTAACCCTAACCCTAACCCTAACCCTAACCCTAACCCTAACCCTAACCCTAACCCTAACCCTAACCCTAACCCTAACCCTAACCCTAACCCTAACCCTAACCCTAACCCTAACCCTAACCCTAACCCTAACCCTAACCCTAACCCTAACCCTAACCCTAACCCTAACCCTAACCCTAACCCTAACCCTAACCCTAACCCTAACCCTAACCCTAACCCTAACCCTAACCCTAACCCTAACCCTAACCCTAACCCTAACCCTAACCCTAACCCTAACCCTAACCCTAACCCTAACCCTAACCCTAACCCTAACCCTAACCCTAACCCTAACCCTAACCCTAACCCTAACCCTAACCCTAACCCTAACCCTAACCCTAACCCTAACCCTAACCCTAACCCTAACCCTAACCCTAACCCTAACCCTAACCCTAACCCTAACCCTAACCCTAACCCTAACCCTAACCCTAACCCTAACCCTAACCCTAACCCTAACCCTAACCCTAACCCTAACCCTAACCCTAACCCTAACCCTAACCCTAACCCTAACCCTAACCCTAACCCTAACCCTAACCCTAACCCTAACCCTAACCCTAACCCTAACCCTAACCCTAACCCTAACCCTAACCCTAACCCTAACCCTAACCCTAACCCTAACCCTAACCCTAACCCTAACCCTAACCCTAACCCTAACCCTAACCCTAACCCTAACCCTAACCCTAACCCTAACCCTAACCCTAACCCTAACCCTAACCCTAACCCTAACCCTAACCCTAACCCTAACCCTAACCCTAACCCTAACCCTAACCCTAACCCTAACCCTAACCCTAACCCTAACCCTAACCCTAACCCTAACCCTAACCCTAACCCTAACCCTAACCCTAACCCTAACCCTAACCCTAACCCTAACCCTAACCCTAACCCTAACCCTAACCCTAACCCTAACCCTAACCCTAACCCTAACCCTAACCCTAACCCTAACCCTAACCCTAACCCTAACCCTAACCCTAACCCTAACCCTAACCCTAACCCTAACCCTAACCCTAACCCTAACCCTAACCCTAACCCTAACCCTAACCCTAACCCTAACCCTAACCCTAACCCTAACCCTAACCCTAACCCTAACCCTAACCCTAACCCTAACCCTAACCCTAACCCTAACCCTAACCCTAACCCTAACCCTAACCCTAACCCTAACCCTAACCCTAACCCTAACCCTAACCCTAACCCTAACCCTAACCCTAACCCTAACCCTAACCCTAACCCTAACCCTAACCCTAACCCTAACCCTAACCCTAACCCTAACCCTAACCCTAACCCTAACCCTAACCCTAACCCTAACCCTAACCCTAACCCTAACCCTAACCCTAACCCTAACCCTAACCCTAACCCTAACCCTAACCCTAACCCTAACCCTAACCCTAACCCTAACCCTAACCCTAACCCTAACCCTAACCCTAACCCTAACCCTAACCCTAACCCTAACCCTAACCCTAACCCTAACCCTAACCCTAACCCTAACCCTAACCCTAACCCTAACCCTAACCCTAACCCTAACCCTAACCCTAACCCTAACCCTAACCCTAACCCTAACCCTAACCCTAACCCTAACCCTAACCCTAACCCTAACCCTAACCCTAACCCTAACCCTAACCCTAACCCTAACCCTAACCCTAACCCTAACCCTAACCCTAACCCTAACCCTAACCCTAACCCTAACCCTAACCCTAACCCTAACCCTAACCCTAACCCTAACCCTAACCCTAACCCTAACCCTAACCCTAACCCTAACCCTAACCCTAACCCTAACCCTAACCCTAACCCTAACCCTAACCCTAACCCTAACCCTAACCCTAACCCTAACCCTAACCCTAACCCTAACCCTAACCCTAACCCTAACCCTAACCCTAACCCTAACCCTAACCCTAACCCTAACCCTAACCCTAACCCTAACCCTAACCCTAACCCTAACCCTAACCCTAACCCTAACCCTAACCCTAACCCTAACCCTAACCCTAACCCTAACCCTAACCCTAACCCTAACCCTAACCCTAACCCTAACCCTAACCCTAACCCTAACCCTAACCCTAACCCTAACCCTAACCCTAACCCTAACCCTAACCCTAACCCTAACCCTAACCCTAACCCTAACCCTAACCCTAACCCTAACCCTAACCCTAACCCTAACCCTAACCCTAACCCTAACCCTAACCCTAACCCTAACCCTAACCCTAACCCTAACCCTAACCCTAACCCTAACCCTAACCCTAACCCTAACCCTAACCCTAACCCTAACCCTAACCCTAACCCTAACCCTAACCCTAACCCTAACCCTAACCCTAACCCTAACCCTAACCCTAACCCTAACCCTAACCCTAACCCTAACCCTAACCCTAACCCTAACCCTAACCCTAACCCTAACCCTAACCCTAACCCTAACCCTAACCCTAACCCTAACCCTAACCCTAACCCTAACCCTAACCCTAACCCTAACCCTAACCCTAACCCTAACCCTAACCCTAACCCTAACCCTAACCCTAACCCTAACCCTAACCCTAACCCTAACCCTAACCCTAACCCTAACCCTAACCCTAACCCTAACCCTAACCCTAACCCTAACCCTAACCCTAACCCTAACCCTAACCCTAACCCTAACCCTAACCCTAACCCTAACCCTAACCCTAACCCTAACCCTAACCCTAACCCTAACCCTAACCCTAACCCTAACCCTAACCCTAACCCTAACCCTAACCCTAACCCTAACCCTAACCCTAACCCTAACCCTAACCCTAACCCTAACCCTAACCCTAACCCTAACCCTAACCCTAACCCTAACCCTAACCCTAACCCTAACCCTAACCCTAACCCTAACCCTAACCCTAACCCTAACCCTAACCCTAACCCTAACCCTAACCCTAACCCTAACCCTAACCCTAACCCTAACCCTAACCCTAACCCTAACCCTAACCCTAACCCTAACCCTAACCCTAACCCTAACCCTAACCCTAACCCTAACCCTAACCCTAACCCTAACCCTAACCCTAACCCTAACCCTAACCCTAACCCTAACCCTAACCCTAACCCTAACCCTAACCCTAACCCTAACCCTAACCCTAACCCTAACCCTAACCCTAACCCTAACCCTAACCCTAACCCTAACCCTAACCCTAACCCTAACCCTAACCCTAACCCTAACCCTAACCCTAACCCTAACCCTAACCCTAACCCTAACCCTAACCCTAACCCTAACCCTAACCCTAACCCTAACCCTAACCCTAACCCTAACCCTAACCCTAACCCTAACCCTAACCCTAACCCTAACCCTAACCCTAACCCTAACCCTAACCCTAACCCTAACCCTAACCCTAACCCTAACCCTAACCCTAACCCTAACCCTAACCCTAACCCTAACCCTAACCCTAACCCTAACCCTAACCCTAACCCTAACCCTAACCCTAACCCTAACCCTAACCCTAACCCTAACCCTAACCCTAACCCTAACCCTAACCCTAACCCTAACCCTAACCCTAACCCTAACCCTAACCCTAACCCTAACCCTAACCCTAACCCTAACCCTAACCCTAACCCTAACCCTAACCCTAACCCTAACCCTAACCCTAACCCTAACCCTAACCCTAACCCTAACCCTAACCCTAACCCTAACCCTAACCCTAACCCTAACCCTAACCCTAACCCTAACCCTAACCCTAACCCTAACCCTAACCCTAACCCTAACCCTAACCCTAACCCTAACCCTAACCCTAACCCTAACCCTAACCCTAACCCTAACCCTAACCCTAACCCTAACCCTAACCCTAACCCTAACCCTAACCCTAACCCTAACCCTAACCCTAACCCTAACCCTAACCCTAACCCTAACCCTAACCCTAACCCTAACCCTAACCCTAACCCTAACCCTAACCCTAACCCTAACCCTAACCCTAACCCTAACCCTAACCCTAACCCTAACCCTAACCCTAACCCTAACCCTAACCCTAACCCTAACCCTAACCCTAACCCTAACCCTAACCCTAACCCTAACCCTAACCCTAACCCTAACCCTAACCCTAACCCTAACCCTAACCCTAACCCTAACCCTAACCCTAACCCTAACCCTAACCCTAACCCTAACCCTAACCCTAACCCTAACCCTAACCCTAACCCTAACCCTAACCCTAACCCTAACCCTAACCCTAACCCTAACCCTAACCCTAACCCTAACCCTAACCCTAACCCTAACCCTAACCCTAACCCTAACCCTAACCCTAACCCTAACCCTAACCCTAACCCTAACCCTAACCCTAACCCTAACCCTAACCCTAACCCTAACCCTAACCCTAACCCTAACCCTAACCCTAACCCTAACCCTAACCCTAACCCTAACCCTAACCCTAACCCTAACCCTAACCCTAACCCTAACCCTAACCCTAACCCTAACCCTAACCCTAACCCTAACCCTAACCCTAACCCTAACCCTAACCCTAACCCTAACCCTAACCCTAACCCTAACCCTAACCCTAACCCTAACCCTAACCCTAACCCTAACCCTAACCCTAACCCTAACCCTAACCCTAACCCTAACCCTAACCCTAACCCTAACCCTAACCCTAACCCTAACCCTAACCCTAACCCTAACCCTAACCCTAACCCTAACCCTAACCCTAACCCTAACCCTAACCCTAACCCTAACCCTAACCCTAACCCTAACCCTAACCCTAACCCTAACCCTAACCCTAACCCTAACCCTAACCCTAACCCTAACCCTAACCCTAACCCTAACCCTAACCCTAACCCTAACCCTAACCCTAACCCTAACCCTAACCCTAACCCTAACCCTAACCCTAACCCTAACCCTAACCCTAACCCTAACCCTAACCCTAACCCTAACCCTAACCCTAACCCTAACCCTAACCCTAACCCTAACCCTAACCCTAACCCTAACCCTAACCCTAACCCTAACCCTAACCCTAACCCTAACCCTAACCCTAACCCTAACCCTAACCCTAACCCTAACCCTAACCCTAACCCTAACCCTAACCCTAACCCTAACCCTAACCCTAACCCTAACCCTAACCCTAACCCTAACCCTAACCCTAACCCTAACCCTAACCCTAACCCTAACCCTAACCCTAACCCTAACCCTAACCCTAACCCTAACCCTAACCCTAACCCTAACCCTAACCCTAACCCTAACCCTAACCCTAACCCTAACCCTAACCCTAACCCTAACCCTAACCCTAACCCTAACCCTAACCCTAACCCTAACCCTAACCCTAACCCTAACCCTAACCCTAACCCTAACCCTAACCCTAACCCTAACCCTAACCCTAACCCTAACCCTAACCCTAACCCTAACCCTAACCCTAACCCTAACCCTAACCCTAACCCTAACCCTAACCCTAACCCTAACCCTAACCCTAACCCTAACCCTAACCCTAACCCTAACCCTAACCCTAACCCTAACCCTAACCCTAACCCTAACCCTAACCCTAACCCTAACCCTAACCCTAACCCTAACCCTAACCCTAACCCTAACCCTAACCCTAACCCTAACCCTAACCCTAACCCTAACCCTAACCCTAACCCTAACCCTAACCCTAACCCTAACCCTAACCCTAACCCTAACCCTAACCCTAACCCTAACCCTAACCCTAACCCTAACCCTAACCCTAACCCTAACCCTAACCCTAACCCTAACCCTAACCCTAACCCTAACCCTAACCCTAACCCTAACCCTAACCCTAACCCTAACCCTAACCCTAACCCTAACCCTAACCCTAACCCTAACCCTAACCCTAACCCTAACCCTAACCCTAACCCTAACCCTAACCCTAACCCTAACCCTAACCCTAACCCTAACCCTAACCCTAACCCTAACCCTAACCCTAACCCTAACCCTAACCCTAACCCTAACCCTAACCCTAACCCTAACCCTAACCCTAACCCTAACCCTAACCCTAACCCTAACCCTAACCCTAACCCTAACCCTAACCCTAACCCTAACCCTAACCCTAACCCTAACCCTAACCCTAACCCTAACCCTAACCCTAACCCTAACCCTAACCCTAACCCTAACCCTAACCCTAACCCTAACCCTAACCCTAACCCTAACCCTAACCCTAACCCTAACCCTAACCCTAACCCTAACCCTAACCCTAACCCTAACCCTAACCCTAACCCTAACCCTAACCCTAACCCTAACCCTAACCCTAACCCTAACCCTAACCCTAACCCTAACCCTAACCCTAACCCTAACCCTAACCCTAACCCTAACCCTAACCCTAACCCTAACCCTAACCCTAACCCTAACCCTAACCCTAACCCTAACCCTAACCCTAACCCTAACCCTAACCCTAACCCTAACCCTAACCCTAACCCTAACCCTAACCCTAACCCTAACCCTAACCCTAACCCTAACCCTAACCCTAACCCTAACCCTAACCCTAACCCTAACCCTAACCCTAACCCTAACCCTAACCCTAACCCTAACCCTAACCCTAACCCTAACCCTAACCCTAACCCTAACCCTAACCCTAACCCTAACCCTAACCCTAACCCTAACCCTAACCCTAACCCTAACCCTA